>NC_088240.1:46371939-46414439 GCF_036934945.1 Oncorhynchus masou masou | reverse complement strand
GAAGCCTGAACAGGGGTCTCTGTGTGAGGTGAAGTCGGCGTACCAATGATGAGACTGGGCTGCCGGTCAACGCTTTTTATCTGCTGGCCCTTCTGTGCGTTTCTTCTTTCAGTTGTTATGGGAGGTTTGGTGTCTAGAGGGTCCAGGAGTACCACGGTGTGGGATTAGCTGTGGGTCTAGTTTTCAACTGGGGGATTCAGCCTGTGGTTCTATCCAGCAATCCCATGTTTAGATGGTGTTGACTGGGAAGAGAGTATGGAGGTAGGTAGTAACAGAGTTATAACCTGTTCCTACTGATTAACATTCCATACCACCCAGGTCTGGGTATGGGATGGAGATGAAAGTGCAGAGGTCACTTCAACACTCTGCCTCTGCTCCGTTTCCTTAATCCCCCTGGTCAGGGTGTGATGTGGAGGGTTTGCGTCGTCCGAAGGAGTCCGTTCCTATGTCAGTCTTATAAGGATAGGACAGGGTCTCTGGGTCCCCTGGTATGGTGGGGTAAGCTGTTTTCTTTGAGGGGTTTCTTCGTCTTTGGTTCTTAGTTGATCTTGGGTTGGTGAGATCGGGTTGTCCTTTGTGGTTGGAGTAGGTGGGAGCCTGTAGTGCCGTTAGTTGAAGCCTGAACAGGGGTCTCTGTGTGAGGTGAAGTCGGCGTTCCAATGATGAGACTGGGCTGCCGGTCAACGCTTTTTATCTGTTGGCCCTTCTGTGCGTTTCTTCTTCCAGTTGTTATGGGAGGTTTGGTGTCTAGAGGGTCCAGGAGTCACACGGTGTGGGATAGGCTGTGGGTCTAGTGGTCAACTGGGGGATTCAGCCTGTGGTTCTATCCAGCAATCCATGTTTAGATGGGGTTGACTGGGAAGAGAGTATGGAGCTAAGTAGTAACAGAGTTTTAACCTGTTCCTGCTGATTAACATTCCATACCACCCAGGTCTGGGTATGGGATGGAGATGAAAATGCAGAGGCCACCTTAACACTCTGCCTCTGCTCCGTTCCCTCAATCACCCTGGTCAGGGTATGATGTGGGGGAAGGTTAGGAGGGTTTGTGTTTCCCAAAAGGAGCCCTTCCCTATGTCAATCTTATGAGGATATGACCGGGTCTCTGGGTCCTCTGGTATGGTGGGGGTAAGCTGTGCGACGATCCTATGATGAGACTAGGTTGCCGGTCGAAACTCTTATTCGGCCGGACCCTCTGTGCGTCTCTTTCAAAAAATGTAGAGGGTCTATGAAGATAACTATGCCCCGTCGAAATTGTTTGGGCTTGTATTGTGATGAAGTAGGGGGTCTGAGTAGCCATCAGAGTGCCCAGGGTCATCGCTGTCCTGTAGATCTTCCGTGTGTGTGTCCCTGTGTAAAACTGAAAGTAAGGAGAGAGAAAAGTACAAAGGAAATTGAGTAGCCAAAAGGAGATACCCCGAAGTCCGTGTGGAACCTGCCTTCCTTACAGCATCACAACGGATCTAGGGGCAGCCCAGCCACGACGCGTTTCTGCCTTACTCGGCTTCATCAGGTGGCAGGGAGGAGAGAAGAAAAGTGCAGAATAAAAGTGCACTTGGTCGTAGTACGGTAAAAAGGCCGTATTTTGGACCAGAAAAAATAGTGTGTGTGTGTGGGTATATGTGTAGTTGAGGCTCGATGGTCTGGAGGTCTATGAAGGTCTGTTGAAGAAAAAATGCCAAAAAGGGCGTTGATTCTCTGGAGGATGGGTTCTGTGATGTGGGGGTACCTAGATTTTAGGGGAGAAATCGCAAGGATTTAAAAACGGCTCGGAGTGGTCCAGATTCGGGGTGTAGCATGAAGCTATTCAGGGGCCTTTTGTTCAAAAAGGAGTAGAGGGATATTCGTGGGGAGTGTGGAGTACCAGCTGGCGGCTTGGTCCAGGTGAGGTGTATCCATGGTGTAGCATGGAGCTGGGGTCTGGTCTTTCAGTTGGAGTAGTCATCTTGGGTGCAGTTCTTTGGTAGAGGTCCAGCTTGTATCTTCTCCAGGTGAAGTGTCTTCAAGAGGTGTTCAGGTAGAATGGTACTGATGCTGAGGGATGTTCCTCTTTTATAGGAATTGAGGGGGTGTGGTTTTGCCAGGTCTCGAATCCTATTGGTGCATGAGGTGTGCATGCGGTGTTCACGTGAGAGACACGACCGTGGCTTGTCCAATGAGATCGCTTGGCTTTTGGGGAGAGGCGTCTAGTAGTCTGTTATGTGATGGGAAGGCCTCCGTCGTTGATTCCTATGGGGAATTGTATAGGAGAAGTAGACACTTTGCTTTTGGGGTGCTGTTTGGGTTGTGGGTGTCCGAGGGGTACCAGGTGAATTTTAAGTAAGACTAGAAGTCCTGGGGGTCAAGAGGAGCCATACGTGGAGTTCCTGTGATGTGTAGAAGTATGATAGATCCTCCTGTGAAAAGTGTGTGTTTGACCCCTGTGTCTCCATTGACTTGTGTGTTAACGTTGGGAGCGGTCTGCTCTGGTAGGAGGTTTGGGGTTGGAAATACCCAAAGGTGAGGTTCTGTGGGTCCAGGAGAGGTAGAGGGTAGAGTGGACATCTGTGGGTTCCTGTAGAATTTTTAGTTGGGGTTCTGGGTGACCCATAGGTCCGGTTATAGGTCTTTGAATGTGGTTGAGTTCTATTTTCCTCCGATTTTTGTCGAGTCACGTTTTACTCATATGTAGTAAGGTGCGATGTGCAGGGAGAAGTAGTAGTTGTGTTTTTTGGTCTTTTTTTGGTGTTAGAGGGCTTGAACCTTGTTTCTTTGTTGAAGGATAGTTGCAGGTAGGGTTACTAGGGGGGTGTTCCTTATTTCTCGGGTCGAGAATGGTGCTGTTTTTATCTTTTCTAGTTGGCGCTTGTTAGCGGAGTTTTAGCTTTGGTCGCGTTCCTGTCCACTTGGGTTCCCGGATATGCGGTAGATTTGGCTGTTTTGGGGTGTTCAAGTCCACTTGGATTATGGGATGTACGGATCCGAAGAACTTTTTTATGCTGTTTCCATTGATGTGTGTCCTCCGGGGTTGATGCAACCTGTCCTGTGAGGGATACTTTACCTGGGGGGGGGTCCGGTGTTGAATATTGATGTTTACTCCTGTGAGAGAGGTTTTTGATCCAGATGGATGATTTTAGGTGGTTCCTTTTTGGTTGTCCCATGTATGTACCTGTGATGTACAGTTGACAGGCATTCCTGGTTCAGGCTTGTAGTGTGGGTGGGTCTCCTATGGGTGGGGGTCTTACCTGAGTTTTTGGTGTGTTTGTGTATGGTGCAGAGGTGTGAGTGGGGTGGACCTATTTTATAATTTTGTTTCTTTTTGCTCCTAGGTTGGAAATACGGTCGTCAGGGTTTCTGTGGGAGGGTATGAGTCTGTTTCCACTGTATCAGGGCGGTGATGTCTTGTTCTTTGGTGAAAAAAAATGGGAGTTGCCTCTTAGTTGAAAAAAATAGAGGTGATGTATATCTGAAGGTCAGGGGCTGGTTGTAGAGTTCTTGGTCTTTTGATGAAAAAAATCTTGGTTTTGATGGTGTAGAAGGCTTGGGGTAGGTGGTTCTTGAGTTCTTCATCGTTCTAGTTGTATCTCAGGAGAAAAGGTGTGTGTTGGTGGAGGTCTCAGGAGTGATGTCCTTCAGAGATTGGTAGAGTTATTTTAGGTTGTATTAAATCTAATGATTATTTTTAACCTGTTCACCATCAAACCATTTCCCAAAGGAGTATACTGGGCGTAAAATCAACACCCCTAGAAAAAGCCTGATTTGAGATGATCCCGGGTAATTTAAAGGGATAAAAATTCCTTGGCTTGCTGCGTCCAGATCCCCCGTCAGGCAATGCAGCGGTGACTGGCTAGTGTTTGGTTGTCTAGTTTTGAGTCGGTTGATCCACTTCCATCTCTGACACGTGGAAGCCGAAGGGGGGGAAGGGAGGGGTGTGCACTCCACACATATGCGCGCGGTCCGGTGGGTCCGGGCGCGGCCGGTTAAGGTTGTAGGCCCCATGGTTGCCCACTTGTAGATTAACCCGTAGGTTGGGTTAAAAGGCTGTCTGTCAGTAGGTTTTAGGGTTAGGTATAGTTTTTAGAGTGGTTAAGGTTAGGTTTAAGGTTAGGGTAAGGAATAGTTTTTTTTTTTTTTTTTTTTTTTTTTTAAAGGTTAGGTTTAGGTAAGGGTTTTTTAGAGTGGTTAAGGTTAGGGTTAGGTTTAGGTTTAGGTATAGTTTTTCAGAATGGTTAAGGTTTAAGTTAAGGTAGGTCTGTCAACTCAACTTAGGATCAGGCAAAACCCTTGAGTTGCGTACCTTATGCAGGTCCGGTCCTCGGTTGGTTGCCATGTGTCCATGTCGAGTGGTATGGTCATGATGTCTAGGTCCGCTATGTCAACGGAAGTGGAAAGCATAGTGCAACCTAGGAGTTTACTCTCTGTCGGATCCTTCTTTTTTAGCTCCACGTTGTCTATGTATTTACTTCAGTGTTCGTCAGTCTTTGGTCCTGGATGTTTTCAATCATGTTGTGTAATTCAGGGGTTATTCCCTTCCAGGATCCTAACTCTGAATCAGCCCATGTCTAGTCGAATCCAGCTGGTCTGTATGGGTATACTCGGCGTAGGATCAGGCAAAACCGTCGAGTTGCGTACCTTATGCAGGTCCGGGCCTCAGTTGGTTGCCATGTGTCCCTGTCAAGTGGTCAGTCTTTAAACTACCAGTGGTTTGAGCAGACAAAAACCCAGAAGGCGAGCCCTCTATACGGTTGTCATGCATCCGCCCTTGGAGTTTCGTCCTGTGTTTCGGTAGGTGTATGGAGGGTTTAGAAACCGGCAAACCTTCTCTGGCTTACGTATAAAACGTCCGGCAGTAGTAGAAGTTAATTGGGTGTTTCCATCCCCACCATCTCAGTCGTAGGTAATTCAGTGGTTTTGGGTAATAGTGACCAGTGGAGTTACTCCCTTCCAGGATCGTAATGTTTCCAAAGGTATATCATCCCTAGACAGTGAATTTTTTCTAGTCCAGGTAAAAAAAGGTGGATCGGTTGTCCAGGCTAAGTACGGCAGGGTAAGGGATCCCCCCATGGGAAATTATTCCGAGGGATCCAATTCTCCGCCAGACATTATCTGGGCACCCCAGGGATTACACGGCCGACGCGAGTCCTCCAGCCGCAGCGCCATACCCGAAAGCCCCACTTTTCGAGGACTTAACTGCCCCAACCCGCTAGGATCACCCACGCGCTACTGAACATACTGCCAATCCAATTCTAAACTGGGGTAGATAGTCGTCCAGCGCGTTACGTGAGTCTCCCGAGTGTAATGGGGTTGGGAGGGTTGAGCCGATTGGTCTGCCAACAGAACCCCGAGAGGTCCCGAAGGAGTCCGGTCTATCCATATCCTCCTGTCTTCTTGCTTGGTGTATGGAAGGGCGTAATTGCTTAGGATCGTATCGCTGCGGGGGAGTCGCCAAGGTCGGGGTCCCCAGAGTAGTTGGAGAAAAAAGGTTCTCGTCCGTTGGGGGTGCTGGTGGGTGTCTCCAAAAAATATTTTTAGAGGGATGGTAGGTTGGTGAGGGTTTTTTGTTTAAATTTGGTCTATTTGTGTACTATTTTATTGTTTCTATCCGTAAAGGGTCCATGGTCATGGTAACTCTTACTTCCAGAAACAAAAAAGAATTATATAAATATAAATATTTAATCTAATTTTTTTTATTTATTTTTTTATTTATTTTTTTATTTTTTTTTTATTATTATTTTTTTATTTATTTTTTATTTTTTTTTTTATAATGTGTAAGTAAAAGTAACTAAAGCTAAATATTTTTTTGAGAGTCCGTGGTCATGGTAACTCTATGGTTCTATTTGAAAAACTATTTTTTGTGGTCTTGATGACCCCTAACTTTTGTATGGGATATGGGGTGTGTAAGGTGCAGGTGCAGTGTCTGTCCGGACGTTCCTCCGCTGTACTGAGAGTCTCAGTGGTGGTCCAGCCGTAGTGGTGGGGGCCTGATCTTCCATTCAGTATTTTTATTCCTGTGTTTTCGGTCCTGCTCTTGACGCGTTGATCCAATGATGCTGGGTTGGTGAGGGTATTGCTTTTTAGCTAGGTGTGTTGTTGGGCCGAATGTCGTGGATGAGTCCAGTCCTTGGGGTATCTGTAGGTGGACTTTGTAGCGGAGCTGGGTTCTATTAGTGGATGGTTTGGGAGGGTATGGGACAGGAAGGAAAGTACAGAGGTCACCTCAACACTCTGTCTCTGCTTCGTGCCGTCCAGAAGGAGTCCGTTCCTATGTCAGCCTTGTGATGGTGTGACAGGGTCTCTGGGTCCCCTGGTATGGTGGGGGTAGGTTGTTTTCTTTGAAGGGTTTATTTGTCTTTGGTTCTTAGTTGATCTTGGGTTGGTGAGATCAGGTTGTCCTGTGTGGTTGGAGTAGGTGGGAGCCTGTAGTGCCATTAGTTGAAGCCTGAACAGGGGTCTCTGTGTGAGGTGAAGTCGGCGTACCAATGATGAGACTGGGCTGCCGTTCCAATGATGAGACTGGGCTGCCGGTCAACGCTTTTTATCTGCTGGCCCTTCTGTGCGTTTCTTCTTTCAGTTGTTATGGGAGGTTTGGTGTCTAGAGGGTCCAGGAGTACCACGGTGTGGGATTAGCTGTGGGTCTAGTTTTCAACTGGGGGATTCAGCCTGTGGTTCTATCCAGCAATCCCATGTTTAGATGGTGTTGACTGGGAAGAGAGTATGGAGGTAGGTAGTAACAGAGTTATAACCTGTTCCTACTGATTAACATTCCATACCACCCAGGTCTGGGTATGGGATGGAGATGAAAGTGCAGAGGTCACTTCAACACTCTGCCTCTGCTCCGTTTCCTTAATCCCCCTGGTCAGGGTGTGATGTGGAGGGTTTGCGTCGTCCGAAAGGAGTCCGTTCCTATGTCAGTCTTATAAGGATAGGACAGGGTCTCTGGGTCCCCTGGTATGGTGGGGTAAGCTGTTTTCTTTGAGGGGTTTCTTCGTCTTTGGTTCTTAGTTGATCTTGGGTTGGTGAGATCGGGTTGTCCTTTGTGGTTGGAGTAGGTGGGAGCCTGTAGTGCCGTTAGTTGAAGCCTGAACAGGGGTCTCTGTGTGAGGTGAAGTCGGCGTTCCAATGATGAGACTGGGCTGCCGGTCAACGCTTTTTATCTGTTGGCCCTTCTGTGCGTTTCTTCTTCCAGTTGTTATGGGAGGTTTGGTGTCTAGAGGGTCCAGGAGTCACACGGTGTGGGATAGGCTGTGGGTCTAGTGGTCAACTGGGGGATTCAGCCTGTGGTTCTATCCAGCAATCCATGTTTAGATGGGGTTGACTGGGAAGAGAGTATGGAGCTAAGTAGTAACAGAGTTTTAACCTGTTCCTGCTGATTAACATTCCATACCACCCAGGTCTGGGTATGGGATGGAGATGAAAATGCAGAGGCCACCTTAACACTCTGCCTCTGCTCCGTTCCCTCAATCACCCTGGTCAGGGTATGATGTGGGGAAGGTTAGGAGGGTTTGTGTTTCCCAAAAGGAGCCCTTCCCTATGTCAATCTTATGAGGATATGACCGGGTCTCTGGGTCCTCTGGTATGGTGGGGGTAAGCTGTGCGACGATCCTATGATGAGACTAGGTTGCCGGTCGAAACTCTTATTCGGCCGGACCCTCTGTGCGTCTCTTTCAAAAAATGTAGAGGGTCTATGAAGATAACTATGCCCCGTCGAAATTGTTTGGGCTTGTATTGTGATGAAGTAGGGGGTCTGAGTAGCCATCAGAGTGCCCAGGGTCATCGCTGTCCTGTAGATCTTCCGTGTGTGTGTCCCTGTGTAAAACTGAAAGTAAGGAGAGAGAAAAGTACAAAGGAAATTGAGTAGCCAAAAGGAGATACCCCCGAAGTCCGTGTGGAACCTGCCTTCCTTACAGCATCACAACGGATCTAGGGGCAGCCCAGCCACGACGCGTTTCTGCCTTACTCGGCTTCATCAGGTGGCAGGGAGGAGAGAAGAAAAGTGCAGAATAAAAGTGCACTTGGTCGTAGTACGGTAAAAAGGCCGTATTTTGGACCAGAAAAAATAGTGTGTGTGTGTGGGTATATGTGTAGTTGAGGCTCGATGGTCTGGAGGTCTATGAAGGTCTGTTGAAGAAAAAATGCCAAAAGGGCGTTGATTCTCTGGAGGATGGGTTCTGTGATGTGGGGGTACCTAGATTTTAGGGGAGAAATCGCAAGGATTTAAAAACGGCTCGGAGTGGTCCAGATTCGGGGTGTAGCATGAAGCTATTCAGGGGCCTTTTGTTCAAAAAGGAGTAGAGGGATATTCGTGGGGAGTGTGGAGTACCAGCTGGCGGCTTGGTCCAGGTGAGGTGTATCCATGGTGTAGCATGGAGCTGGGGTCTGGTCTTTCAGTTGGAGTAGTCATCTTGGGTGCAGTTCTTTGGTAGAGGTCCAGCTTGTATCTTCTCCAGGTGAAGTGTCTTCAAGAGGTGTTCAGGTAGAATGGTACTGATGCTGAGGGATGTTCCTCTTTTATAGGAATTGAGGGGGTGTGGTTTTGCCAGGTCTCGAATCCTATTGGTGCATGAGGTGTGCATGCGGTGTTCACGTGAGAGACACGACCGTGGCTTGTCCAATGAGATCGCTTGGCTTTTGGGGAGAGGCGTCTAGTAGTCTGTTATGTGATGGGAAGGCCTCCGTCGTTGATTCCTATGGGGAATTGTATAGGAGAAGTAGACACTTTGCTTTTGGGGTGCTGTTTGGGTTGTGGGTGTCCGAGGGGTACCAGGTGAATTTTAAGTAAGACTAGAAGTCCTGGGGGTCAAGAGGAGCCATTCGTGGAGTTCCTGTGATGTGTAGAAGTATGATAGATCCTCCTGTGAAAAGTGTGTGTTTGACCCTTGTGTCTCCATTGACTTGTGTGTTAACGTTGGGAGCGGTCTGCTCTGGTAGGAGGTTTGGGGTTGGAAATACCCAAAGGTGAGGTTCTGTGGGTCCAGGAGAGGTAGAGGGTAGAGTGGACATCTGTGGGTTCCTGTAGAATTTTTAGTTGGGGTTCTGGGTGACCCATAGGTCCGGTTATAGGTCTTTGAATGTGGTTGAGTTCTTTTTTCCTCCGATTTTTGTCGAGTCACGTTTACTCATATGTAGTAAGGTGCGATGTGTAGGGAGAAGTAGTAGTTGTGTTTTTTGGTCTTTTTAGTGGTGTTAGAGGGCTTGAACCTTGTTTCTTTGTTGAAGGATAGTTGCAGGTAGGGTTACTAGGGGGTGTTCCTTATTTCTCGGGTCGAGAATGGTGCTGTTTTTATCTTTTCTAGTTGGCGCTTGTTAGCGGAGTTTTAGCTTTGGTCGCGTTCCTGTCCACTTGGGTTCCCGGATATGCGGTAGATTTGGCTGTTTTGCGGTGTTCAAGTCCACTTGGATTATGGGATGTACGGATCCGAAAAACTTTTTTATGCTGTTTCCATTGATGTGTGTCCTCCGGAGTAGATGCAACCTGTCCTGTGAGGGATACTTTACCTGGGGGGTCCGGTGTTGAATATTGATGTTTACTCCTGTGAGAGAGGTTTTTGATCCAGATGGATGATTTTAGGTGGTTCCTTTTTGGTTGTCCCATGTATGTACCTGTGATGTACAGTTGACAGGCATTCCTGGTTCAGGCTTGTAGTGTGGGTGGGTCTCCTATCGGTGGGGGTCTTACCTGAGTTTTTGGTGTGTTTGTGTATGGTGCAGAGGTGTGAGTGGGGTGGACCTATTTTATAATTTTGTTTCTTTTTGCTCCTAGGTTGGAAATACAGTCGTCAGGGTTTCTGTGGGAGGGTATGAGTCTGTTTCCACTGTATCAGGGCGGTGATGTCTTGTTCTTTGGTGAAAAAAAATGGGAGTTGCCTCTTAGTTGAAAAAAATAGAGGTGATGTATATCTGAAGGTCAGGGGCTGGTTGTAGAGTTCTTGGTCTTTTGATGAAAAAAAATCTTGGTTTTGATGGTGTAGAAGGCTTGGGGTAGGTGGTTCTTGAGTTCTTCATCGTTCTAGTTGTATCTCAGGAGAAAAGGTGTGTGTTGGTGGAGGTCTCAGGAGTGATGTCCTTCAGAGATTGGTAGAGTTATTTTAGGTTGTATTAAATCTAATGATTATTTTTAACCTGTTCACCATCAAACCATTTCCCAAAGGAGTATACTGGGCGTAAAATCAACACCCCTAGAAAAAGCCTGATTTGAGATGATCCCGGGTAATTTAAAGGGATAAAAATTCCTTGGCTTGCTGCGTCCAGATCCCCGTCAGGCAATGCAGCGGTGACTGGCTAGTGTTTGGTTGTCTAGTTTTGAGTCGGTTGATCCACTTCCATCTCTGACACGTGGAAGCCGAAGGGGGAAGGGAGGGTGTGCACTCCACACATATGCGCGCGGTCCGGGTGGGTCCGGGCGCGGCCGGCCAAGGTTGTAGGCCCCATGGTTGCCCACTTGTAGATTAACCCGTAGGTTGGGTTAAAAGGCTGTCTGTCAGTAGGTTTTAGGGTTAGGTATAGTTTTTAGAGTGGTTAAGGTTAGGTTTAAGGTTAGGGTAAGGAATAGTTTTTTAGGGTTTTTTTTTTTTTTTTTTTTTTTTTAAAGGTTAGGTTTAGGTAAGGGTTTTTAGAGTGGTTAAGGTTAGGGTTAGGTTTAGGTTTAGGTATAGTTTTTCAGAATGGTTAAGGTTTAAGTTAAGGTAGGTCTGTCAACTCAACTTAGGATCAGGCAAAACCCTTGAGTTGCGTACCTTATGCAGGTCCGGTCCTCGGTTGGTTGCCATGTGTCCATGTCGAGTGGTATGGTCATGATGTCTAGGTCCGCTATGTCAACGGAAGTGGAAAGCATAGTGCAACCTAGGAGTTTACTCTCTGTCGGATCCTTCTTTTTTAGCTCCACGTTGTCTATGTATTTACTTCAGTGTTCGTCAGTCTTTGGTCCTGGATGTTTTCAATCATGTTGTGTAATTCAGGGGTTATTCCCTTCCAGGATCCTAACTCTGAATCAGCCCATGTCTAGTCGAATCCAGCTGGTCTGTATGGGTATACTCGGCGTAGGATCAGGCAAAACCGTCGAGTTGCGTACCTTATGCAGGTCCGGGCCTCAGTTGGTTGCCATGTGTCCCTGTCAAGTGGTCAGTCTTTAAACTACCAGTGGTTTGAGCAGACAAAAACCCAGAAGGCGAGCCCTCTATACGGTTGTCATGCATCCGCCCTTGGAGTTTCGTCCTGTGTTTCGGTAGGTGTATGGAGGGTTTAGAAACCGGCAAACCTTCTCTGGCTTACGTATAAAACGTCCGGCAGTAGTAGAAGTTAATTGGGTGTTTCCATCCCCACCATCTCAGTCGTAGGTAATTCAGTGGTTTTGGGTAATAGTGACCAGTGGAGTTACTCCCTTCCAGGATCGTAATGTTTCCAAAGGTATATCATCCCTAGACAGTGAATTTTTTTCTAGTCCAGGTAAAAAAAAGGTGGATCGGTTGTCCAGGCTAAGTACGGCAGGGTAAGGGATCCCCCATGGGAAATTATTCCGAGGGATCCAATTCTCCGCCAGACATTATCTGGGCACCCCAGGGATTACACGGCCGACGCGAGTCCTCCAGCCGCAGCGCCATACCCGAAAGCCCCACTTTTCGAGGACTTAACTGCCCCAACCCGCTAGGATCACCCACGCGCTACTGAACATACTGCCAATCCAATTCTAAACTGGGGTAGATAGTCGTCCAGCGCGTTACGTGAGTCTCCCGAGTGTAATGGGGTTGGGAGGGTTGAGCCGATTGGTCTGCCAACAGAACCCCGAGAGGTCCCGAAGGAGTCCGGTCTATCCATATCCTCCTGTCTTCTTGCTTGGTGTATGGAAGGGCGTAATTGCTTAGGATCGTATCGCTGCGGGGAGTCGCCAAGGTCGGGGTCCCCAGAGTAGTTGGAGAAAAAAGGTTCTCGTCCGTTGGGGGTGCTGGTGGGTGTCTCCAAAAAATATTTTTAGAGGGATGGTAGGTTGGTGAGGGTTTTTTGTTTAAATTTGGTCTATTTGTGTACTATTTTATTGTTTCTATCCGTAAAGGGTCCATGGTCATGGTAACTCTTACTTCCAGAAACAAAAAAGAAAAATTATATAAATATAAATATTTAATATAATTTTTTTTTTTTTTTTTTTTTTTATTTTTTTTTTATTTTTTTAAATTTTTTTTTTTTTTTTTTTTATTTTTTTATAATGTGTAAGTAAAAGTAACTAAAGCTAAATATTTTTTTGAGAGTCCGTGGTCATGGTAACTCTATGGTTCTATTTGAAAAACTATTTTTTGTGGTCTTGATGACCCCCTAACTTTTGTATGGGATATGGGGTGTGTAAGGTGCAGGTGCAGTGTCTGTCCGGACGTTCCTCCGCTGTACTGAGAGTCTCAGTGGTGGTCCAGCCGTAGTGGTGGGGGCCTGATCTTCCATTCAGTATTTTTATTCCTGTGTTTTCGGTCCTGCTCTTGACGCGTTGATCCAATGATGCTGGGTTGGTGAGGGTATTGCTTTTTAGCTAGGTGTGTTGTTGGGCCGAATGTCGTGGATGAGTCCAGTCCTTGGGGTATCTGTAGGTGGACTTTGTAGCGGAGCTGGGTTCTATTAGTGGATGGTTTGGGAGGGTATGGGACAGGAAGGAAAGTACAGAGGTCACCTCAACACTCTGTCTCTGCTTCGTGCCGTCCAGAAGGAGTCCGTTCCTATGTCAGCCTTGTGATGGTGTGACAGGGTCTCTGGGTCCCCTGGTATGGTGGGGGTAGGTTGTTTTCTTTGAAGGGTTTATTTGTCTTTGGTTCTTAGTTGATCTTGGGTTGGTGAGATCAGGTTGTCCTGTGTGGTTGGAGTAGGTGGGAGCCTGTAGTGCCATTAGTTGAAGCCTGAACAGGGGTCTCTGTGTGAGGTGAAGTCGGCGTACCAATGATGAGACTGGGCTGCCGGTCAACGCTTTTTATCTGCTGGCCCTTCTGTGCGTTTCTTCTTTCAGTTGTTATGGGAGGTTTGGTGTCTAGAGGGTCCAGGAGTACCACGGTGTGGGATTAGCTGTGGGTCTAGTTTTCAACTGGGGGATTCAGCCTGTGGTTCTATCCAGCAATCCCATGTTTAGATGGTGTTGACTGGGAAGAGAGTATGGAGGTAGGTAGTAACAGAGTTATAACCTGTTCCTACTGATTAACATTCCATACCACCCAGGTCTGGGTATGGGATGGAGATGAAAGTGCAGAGGTCACTTCAACACTCTGCCTCTGCTCCGTTTCCTTAATCCCCCTGGTCAGGGTGTGATGTGGAGGGTTTGCGTCGTCCGAAAGGAGTCCGTTCCTATGTCAGTCTTATAAGGATAGGACAGGGTCTCTGGGTCCCCTGGTATGGTGGGGTAAGCTGTTTTCTTTGAGGGGTTTCTTCGTCTTTGGTTCTTAGTTGATCTTGGGTTGGTGAGATCGGGTTGTCCTTTGTGGTTGGAGTAGGTGGGAGCCTGTAGTGCCGTTAGTTGAAGCCTGAACAGGGGTCTCTGTGTGAGGTGAAGTCGGCGTTCCAATGATGAGACTGGGCTGCCGGTCAACGCTTTTTATCTGTTGGCCCTTCGAAAGGAGTCCGTTCCTATGTCAGTCTTATAAAGGATAGGGGAGGGTCTCTTTGGTTCTTAGTTGATCTTGGGTTGGTGAGATCCCTTTGTGGTTGGGTAGGTGGGAGCCTGGTTGTTGAAGCCTGTGCTTCTTCTTCCAGTTGTTATGGGAGGTTTGGTGTCTAGAGGGTCCAGGAGTCACACGGTGTGGGATAGGCTGTGGGTCTAGTGGTCAACTGGGGGATTCAGCCTGTGGTTCTATCCAGCAATCCATGTTTAGATGGGGTTGACTGGGAAGAGAGTATGGAGCTAAGTAGTAACAGAGTTTTAACCTGTTCCTGCTGATTAACATTCCATACCACCCAGGTCTGGGTATGGGATGGAGATGAAAATGCAGAGGCCACCTTAACACTCTGCCTCTGCTCCGTTCCCTCAATCACCCTGGTCAGGGTATGATGTGGGGAAGGTTAGGAGGGTTTGTGTTTCCCAAAGGAGCCCTTCCCTATGTCAATCTTATGAGGATATGACCGGGTCTCTGGGTCCTCTGGTATGGTGGGGGTAAGCTGTGCGACGATCCTATGATGAGACTAGGTTGCCGGTCGAAACTCTTATTCGGCCGGACCCTCTGTGCGTCTCTTTCAAAAAATGTAGAGGGTCTATGAAGATAACTATGCCCCGTCGAAATTGTTTGGGCTTGTATTGTGATGAAGTAGGGGGTCTGAGTAGCCATCAGAGTGCCCAGGGTCATCGCTGTCCTGTAGATCTTCCGTGTGTGTGTCCCTGTGTAAAACTGAAAGTAAGGAGAGAGAAAAGTACAAAGGAAATTGAGTAGCCAAAAGGAGATACCCCGAAGTCCGTGTGGAACCTGCCTTCCTTACAGCATCACAACGGATCTAGGGGCAGCCCAGCCACGACGCGTTTCTGCCTTACTCGGCTTCATCAGGTGGCAGGGAGGAGAGAAGAAAAGTGCAGAATAAAAGTGCACTTGGTCGTAGTACGGTAAAAAGGCCGTATTTTGGACCAGAAAAAATAGTGTGTGTGTGTGGGTATATGTGTAGTTGAGGCTCGATGGTCTGGAGGTCTATGAAGGTCTGTTGAAGAAAAAATGCCAAAAGGGCGTTGATTCTCTGGAGGATGGGTTCTGTGATGTGGGGGTACCTAGATTTTAGGGGAGAAATCGCAAGGATTTAAAAACGGCTCGGAGTGGTCCAGATTCGGGGTGTAGCATGAAGCTATTCAGGGGCCTTTTGTTCAAAAAGGAGTAGAGGGATATTCGTGGGGAGTGTGGAGTACCAGCTGGCGGCTTGGTCCAGGTGAGGTGTATCCATGGTGTAGCATGGAGCTGGGGTCTGGTCTTTCAGTTGGAGTAGTCATCTTGGGTGCAGTTCTTTGGTAGAGGTCCAGCTTGTATCTTCTCCAGGTGAAGTGTCTTCAAGAGGTGTTCAGGTAGAATGGTACTGATGCTGAGGGATGTTCCTCTTTTATAGGAATTGAGGGGGTGTGGTTTTGCCAGGTCTCGAATCCTATTGGTGCATGAGGTGTGCATGCGGTGTTCACGTGAGAGACACGACCGTGGCTTGTCCAATGAGATCGCTTGGCTTTTGGGGAGAGGCGTCTAGTAGTCTGTTATGTGATGGGAAGGCCTCCGTCGTTGATTCCTATGGGGAATTGTATAGGAGAAGTAGACACTTTGCTTTTGGGGTGCTGTTTGGGTTGTGGGTGTCCGAGGGGTACCAGGTGAATTTTAAGTAAGACTAGAAGTCCTGGGGGTCAAGAGGAGCCATTCGTGGAGTTCCTGTGATGTGTAGAAGTATGATAGATCCTCCTGTGAAAAGTGTGTGTTTGACCCCTGTGTCTCCATTGACTTGTGTGTTAACGTTGGGAGCGGTCTGCTCTGGTAGGAGGTTTGGGGTTGGAAATACCCAAAGGTGAGGTTCTGTGGGTCCAGGAGAGGTAGAGGGTAGAGTGGACATCTGTGGGTTCCTGTAGAATTTTTAGTTGGGGTTCTGGGTGACCCATAGGTCCGGTTATAGGTCTTTGAATGTGGTTGAGTTCTTTTTTCCTCCGATTTTTGTCGAGTCACGTTTACTCATATGTAGTAAGGTGCGATGTGTAGGGAGAAGTAGTAGTTGTGTTTTTGGTCTTTTTGTGGTGTTAGAGGGCTTGAACCTTGTTTCTTTGTTGAAGGATAGTTGCAGGTAGGGTTACTAGGGGGTGTTCCTTATTTCTCGGGTCGAGAATGGTGCTGTTTTTATCTTTTCTAGTTGGCGCTTGTTAGCGGAGTTTTAGCTTTGGTCGCGTTCCTGTCCACTTGGGTTCCCGGATATGCGGTAGATTTGGCTGTTTTGCGGTGTTCAAGTCCACTTGGATTATGGGATGTACGGATCCGAAAAACTTTTTTATGCTGTTTCCATTGATGTGTGTCCTCCGGAGTAGATGCAACCTGTCCTGTGAGGGATACTTTACCTGGGGGGGGGTCCGGTGTTGAATATTGATGTTTACTCCTGTGAGAGAGGTTTTTGATCCAGATGGATGATTTTAGGTGGTTCCTTTTTGGTTGTCCCATGTATGTACCTGTGATGTACAGTTGACAGGCATTCCTGGTTCAGGCTTGTAGTGTGGGTGGGTCTCCTATGGGTGGGGGTCTTACCTGAGTTTTTGGTGTGTTTGTGTATGGTGCAGAGGTGTGAGTGGGGTGGACCTATTTTATAATTTTGTTTCTTTTTGCTCCTAGGTTGGAAATACGGTCGTCAGGGTTTCTGTGGGAGGGTATGAGTCTGTTTCCACTGTATCAGGGCGGTGATGTCTTGTTCTTTGGTGAAAAAAAATGGGAGTTGCCTCTTAGTTGAAAAAAATAGAGGTGATGTATATCTGAAGGTCAGGGGCTGGTTGTAGAGTTCTTGGTCTTTTGATGAAAAAAAAATCTTGGTTTTGATGGTGTAGAAGGCTTGGGGTAGGTGGTTCTTGAGTTCTTCATCGTTCTAGTTGTATCTCAGGAGAAAAGGTGTGTGTTGGTGGAGGTCTCAGGAGTGATGTCCTTCAGAGATTGGTAGAGTTATTTTAGGTTGTATTAAATCTAATGATTATTTTTAACCTGTTCACCATCAAACCATTTCCCAAAGGAGTATACTGGGCGTAAAATCAACACCCCTAGAAAAAGCCTGATTTGAGATGATCCCGGGTAATTTAAAGGGATAAAAATTCCTTGGCTTGCTGCGTCCAGATCCCCGTCAGGCAATGCAGCGGTGACTGGCTAGTGTTTGGTTGTCTAGTTTTGAGTCGGTTGATCCACTTCCATCTCTGACACGTGGAAGCCGAAGGGGGAAGGGAGGGGTGTGCACTCCACACATATGCGCGCGGTCCGGGTGGGTCCGGGCGCGGCCGGCCAAGGTTGTAGGCCCCATGGTTGCCCACTTGTAGATTAACCCGTAGGTTGGGTTAAAAGGCTGTCTGTCAGTAGGTTTTAGGGTTAGGTATAGTTTTTAGAGTGGTTAAGGTTAGGTTTAAGGTTAGGGTAAGGAATAGTTTTTTTTTTTTTTTTTTTTTTTTTTTTAAAGGTTAGGTTTAGGTAAGGGTTTTTAGAGTGGTTAAGGTTAGGGTTAGGTTTAGGTTTAGGTATAGTTTTCAGAATGGTTAAGGTTTAAGTTAAGGTAGGTCTGTCAACTCAACTTAGGATCAGGCAAAACCCTTGAGTTGCGTACCTTATGCAGGTCCGGTCCTCGGTTGGTTGCCATGTGTCCATGTCGAGTGGTATGGTCATGATGTCTAGGTCCGCTATGTCAACGGAAGTGGAAAGCATAGTGCAACCTAGGAGTTTACTCTCTGTCGGATCCTTCTTTTTTAGCTCCACGTTGTCTATGTATTTACTTCAGTGTTCGTCAGTCTTTGGTCCTGGATGTTTTCAATCATGTTGTGTAATTCAGGGGTTATTCCCTTCCAGGATCCTAACTCTGAATCAGCCCATGTCTAGTCGAATCCAGCTGGTCTGTATGGGTATACTCGGCGTAGGATCAGGCAAAACCGTCGAGTTGCGTACCTTATGCAGGTCCGGGCCTCAGTTGGTTGCCATGTGTCCCTGTCAAGTGGTCAGTCTTTAAACTACCAGTGGTTTGAGCAGACAAAAACCCAGAAGGCGAGCCCTCTATACGGTTGTCATGCATCCGCCCTTGGAGTTTCGTCCTGTGTTTCGGTAGGTGTATGGAGGGTTTAGAAACCGGCAAACCTTCTCTGGCTTACGTATAAAACGTCCGGCAGTAGTAGAAGTTAATTGGGTGTTTCCATCCCCACCATCTCAGTCGTAGGTAATTCAGTGGTTTTGGGTAATAGTGACCAGTGGAGTTACTCCCTTCCAGGATCGTAATGTTTCCAGAGGTATATCATCCCTAGACAGTGAATTTTTTCTAGTCCAGGTAAAAAAAGGTGGATCGGTTGTCCAGGCTAAGTACGGCAGGGTAAGGGATCCCCCCATGGGAAATTATTCCGAGGGATCCAATTCTCCGCCAGACATTATCTGGGCACCCCAGGGATTACACGGCCGACGCGAGTCCTCCAGCCGCAGCGCCATACCCGAAAGCCCCACTTTTCGAGGACTTAACTGCCCCAACCCGCTAGGATCACCCACGCGCTACTGAACATACTGCCAATCCAATTCTAAACTGGGGTAGATAGTCGTCCAGCGCGTTACGTGAGTCTCCCGAGTGTAATGGGGTTGGGAGGGTTGAGCCGATTGGTCTGCCAACAGAACCCCGAGAGGTCCCGAAGGAGTCCGGTCTATCCATATCCTCCTGTCTTCTTGCTTGGTGTATGGAAGGGCGTAATTGCTTAGGATCGTATCGCTGCGGGGAGTCGCCAAGGTCGGGGTCCCCAGAGTAGTTGGAGAAAAAAGGTTCTCGTCCGTTGGGGGTGCTGGTGGGTGTCTCCAAAAATATTTTTAGAGGGATGGTAGGTTGGTGAGGGTTTTTTGTTTAAATTTGGTCTATTTGTGTACTATTTTATTGTTTCTATCCGTAAAGGGTCCATGGTCATGGTAACTCTTACTTCCAGAAACAAAAAAAAAATTATATAAATATAAATATTTAATATAATTTTTTTTTTTTTTTTTGTTTTTTTTAATTTTTTTTTTATTTTTTTTTTTTTATTTTTTTTTTTTTTATTTTATAATGTGTAAGTAAAAGTAACTAAAGCTAAATATTTTTTGAGAGTCCGTGGTCATGGTAACTCTATGGTTCTATTTGAAAAACTATTTTTTGTGGTCTTGATGACCCCCTAACTTTTGTATGGGATATGGGGTGTGTAAGGTGCAGGTGCAGTGTCTGTCCGGACGTTCCTCCGCTGTACTGAGAGTCTCAGTGGTGGTCCAGCCGTAGTGGTGGGGGCCTGATCTTCCATTCAGTATTTTTATTCCTGTGTTTTCGGTCCTGCTCTTGACGCGTTGATCCAATGATGCTGGGTTGGTGAGGGTATTGCTTTTTAGCTAGGTGTGTTGTTGGGCCGAATGTCGTGGATGAGTCCAGTCCTTGGGGTATCTGTAGGTGGACTTTGTAGCGGAGCTGGGTTCTATTAGTGGATGGTTTGGGAGGGTATGGGACAGGAAGGAAAGTACAGAGGTCACCTCAACACTCTGTCTCTGCTTCGTGCCGTCCAGAAGGAGTCCGTTCCTATGTCAGCCTTGTGATGGTGTGACAGGGTCTCTGGGTCCCCTGGTATGGTGGGGGTAGGTTGTTTTCTTTGAAGGGTTTATTTGTCTTTGGTTCTTAGTTGATCTTGGGTTGGTGAGATCAGGTTGTCCTGTGTGGTTGGAGTAGGTGGGAGCCTGTAGTGCCATTAGTTGAAGCCTGAACAGGGGTCTCTGTGTGAGGTGAAGTCGGCGTACCAATGATGAGACTGGGCTGCCGGTCAACGCTTTTTATCTGCTGGCCCTTCTGTGCGTTTCTTCTTTCAGTTGTTATGGGAGGTTTGGTGTCTAGAGGGTCCAGGAGTACCACGGTGTGGGATTAGCTGTGGGTCTAGTTTTCAACTGGGGGATTCAGCCTGTGGTTCTATCCAGCAATCCCATGTTTAGATGGTGTTGACTGGGAAGAGAGTATGGAGGTAGGTAGTAACAGAGTTATAACCTGTTCCTACTGATTAACATTCCATACCACCCAGGTCTGGGTATGGGATGGAGATGAAAGTGCAGAGGTCACTTCAACACTCTGCCTCTGCTCCGTTTCCTTAATCCCCCTGGTCAGGGTGTGATGTGGAGGGTTTGCGTCGTCCGAAAGGAGTCCGTTCCTATGTCAGTCTTATAAGGATAGGACAGGGTCTCTGGGTCCCCTGGTATGGTGGGGTAAGCTGTTTTCTTTGAGGGGTTTCTTCGTCTTTGGTTCTTAGTTGATCTTGGGTTGGTGAGATCGGGTTGTCCTTTGTGGTTGGAGTAGGTGGGAGCCTGTAGTGCCGTTAGTTGAAGCCTGAACAGGGGTCTCTGTGTGAGGTGAAGTCGGCGTTCCAATGATGAGACTGGGCTGCCGGTCAACGCTTTTTATCTGTTGGCCCTTCTGTGCGTTTCTTCTTCCAGTTGTTATGGGAGGTTTGGTGTCTAGAGGGTCCAGGAGTCACACGGTGTGGGATAGGCTGTGGGTCTAGTGGTCAACTGGGGGATTCAGCCTGTGGTTCTATCCAGCAATCCATGTTTAGATGGGGTTGACTGGGAAGAGAGTATGGAGCTAAGTAGTAACAGAGTTTTAACCTGTTCCTGCTGATTAACATTCCATACCACCCAGGTCTGGGTATGGGATGGAGATGAAAATGCAGAGGCCACCTTAACACTCTGCCTCTGCTCCGTTCCCTCAATCACCCTGGTCAGGGTATGATGTGGGGGAAGGTTAGGAGGGTTTGTGTTTCCCAAAAGGAGCCCTTCCCTATGTCAATCTTATGAGGATATGACCGGGTCTCTGGGTCCTCTGGTATGGTGGGGGTAAGCTGTGCGACGATCCTATGATGAGACTAGGTTGCCGGTCGAAACTCTTATTCGGCCGGACCCTCTGTGCGTCTCTTTCAAAAAATGTAGAGGGTCTATGAAGATAACTATGCCCCGTCGAAATTGTTTGGGCTTGTATTGTGATGAAGTAGGGGGTCTGAGTAGCCATCAGAGTGCCCAGGGTCATCGCTGTCCTGTAGATCTTCCGTGTGTGTGTCCCTGTGTAAAACTGAAAGTAAGGAGAGAGAAAAGTACAAAGGAAATTGAGTAGCCAAAAGGAGATACCCCGAAGTCCGTGTGGAACCTGCCTTCCTTACAGCATCACAACGGATCTAGGGGCAGCCCAGCCACGACGCGTTTCTGCCTTACTCGGCTTCATCAGGTGGCAGGGAGGAGAGAAGAAAAGTGCAGAATAAAAGTGCACTTGGTCGTAGTACGGTAAAAAGGCCGTATTTTGGACCAGAAAAAATAGTGTGTGTGTGTGGGTATATGTGTAGTTGAGGCTCGATGGTCTGGAGGTCTATGAAGGTCTGTTGAAGAAAAAATGCCAAAAAGGGCGTTGATTCTCTGGAGGATGGGTTCTGTGATGTGGGGGTACCTAGATTTTAGGGGAGAAATCGCAAGGATTTAAAAACGGCTCGGAGTGGTCCAGATTCGGGGTGTAGCATGAAGCTATTCAGGGGCCTTTTGTTCAAAAAGGAGTAGAGGGATATTCGTGGGGAGTGTGGAGTACCAGCTGGCGGCTTGGTCCAGGTGAGGTGTATCCATGGTGTAGCATGGAGCTGGGGTCTGGTCTTTCAGTTGGAGTAGTCATCTTGGGTGCAGTTCTTTGGTAGAGGTCCAGCTTGTATCTTCTCCAGGTGAAGTGTCTTCAAGAGGTGTTCAGGTAGAATGGTACTGATGCTGAGGGATGTTCCTCTTTTATAGGAATTGAGGGGGTGTGGTTTTGCCAGGTCTCGAATCCTATTGGTGCATGAGGTGTGCATGCGGTGTTCACGTGAGAGACACGACCGTGGCTTGTCCAATGAGATCGCTTGGCTTTTGGGGAGAGGCGTCTAGTAGTCTGTTATGTGATGGGAAGGCCTCCGTCGTTGATTCCTATGGGGAATTGTATAGGAGAAGTAGACACTTTGCTTTTGGGGTGCTGTTTGGGTTGTGGGTGTCCGAGGGGTACCAGGTGAATTTTAAGTAAGACTAGAAGTCCTGGGGGTCAAGAGGAGCCATTCGTGGAGTTCCTGTGATGTGTAGAAGTATGATAGATCCTCCTGTGAAAAGTGTGTGTTTGACCCCTGTGTCTCCATTGACTTGTGTGTTAACGTTGGGAGCGGTCTGCTCTGGTAGGAGGTTTGGGGTTGGAAATACCCAAAGGTGAGGTTCTGTGGGTCCAGGAGAGGTAGAGGGTAGAGTGGACATCTGTGGGTTCCTGTAGAATTTTTAGTTGGGGTTCTGGGTGACCCATAGGTCCGGTTATAGGTCTTTGAATGTGGTTGAGTTCTTTTTTCCTCCGATTTTTGTCGAGTCACGTTTACTCATATGTAGTAAGGTGCGATGTGTAGGGAGAAGTAGTAGTTGTGTTTTTTGGTCTTTTTGTGGTGTTAGAGGGCTTGAACCTTGTTTCTTTGTTGAAGGATAGTTGCAGGTAGGGTTACTAGGGGGGTGTTCCTTATTTCTCGGGTCGAGAATGGTGCTGTTTTTATCTTTTCTAGTTGGCGCTTGTTAGCGGAGTTTTAGCTTTGGTCGCGTTCCTGTCCACTTGGGTTCCCGGATATGCGGTAGATTTGGCTGTTTTGGGGTGTTCAAGTCCACTTGGATTATGGGATGTACGGATCCGAATAACTTTTTTATGCTGTTTCCATTGATGTGTGTCCTCCGGAGTAGATGCAACCTGTCCTGTGAGGGATACTTTACCTGGGGGGGGTCCGGTGTTGAATATAGATGTTTACTCCTGTGAGAGAGGTTTTTGATCCAGATGGATGATTTTAGGTGGTTCCTTTTTGGTTGTCCCATGTATGTACCTGTGATGTACAGTTGACAGGCATTCCTGGTTCAGGCTTGTAGTGTGGGTGGGTCTCCTATGGGTGGGGGTCTTACCTGAGTTTTTGGTGTGTTTGTGTATGGTGCAGAGGTGTGAGTGGGGTGGACCTATTTTATAATTTTGTTTCTTTTTGCTCCTAGGTTGGAAATACGGTCGTCAGGGTTTCTGTGGGAGGGTATGAGTCTGTTTCCACTGTATCAGGGCGGTGATGTCTTGTTCTTTGGTGAAAAAAATGGGAGTTGCCTCTTAGTTGAAAAAAATAGAGGTGATGTATATCTGAAGGTCAGGGGCTGGTTGTAGAGTTCTTGGTCTTTTGATGAAAAAAAATCTTGGTTTTGATGGTGTAGAAGGCTTGGGGTAGGTGGTTCTTGAGTTCTTCATCGTTCTAGTTGTATCTCAGGAGAAAAGGTGTGTGTTGGTGGAGGTCTCAGGAGTGATGTCCTTCAGAGATTGGTAGAGTTATTTTAGGTTGTATTAAATCTAATGATTATTTTTAACCTGTTCACCATCAAACCATTTCCCAAAGGAGTATACTGGGCGTAAAATCAACACCCCTAGAAAAAGCCTGATTTGAGATGATCCCGGGTAATTTAAAGGGATAAAAATTCCTTGGCTTGCTGCGTCCAGATCCCCCGTCAGGCAATGCAGCGGTGACTGGCTAGTGTTTGGTTGTCTAGTTTTGAGTCGGTTGATCCACTTCCATCTCTGACACGTGGAAGCCGAAGGGGGAAGGGAGGGGTGTGCACTCCACACATATGCGCGCGGTCCGGGTGGGTCCGGGCGCGGCCGGCCAAGGTTGTAGGCCCCATGGTTGCCCACTTGTAGATTAACCCGTAGGTTGGGTTAAAAGGCTGTCTGTCAGTAGGTTTTAGGGTTAGGTATAGTTTTTAGAGTGGTTAAGGTTAGGTTTAAGGTTAGGGTAAGGAATAGTTTTTTTTTTTTTTTTTTTTTTTTTAAAGGTTAGGTTTAGGTAAGGGTTTTTAGAGTGGTTAAGGTTAGGGTTAGGTTTAGGTTTAGGTATAGTTTTCAGAATGGTTAAGGTTTAAGTTAAGGTAGGTCTGTCAACTCAACTTAGGATCAGGCAAAACCCTTGAGTTGCGTACCTTATGCAGGTCCGGTCCTCGGTTGGTTGCCATGTGTCCATGTCGAGTGGTATGGTCATGATGTCTAGGTCCGCTATGTCAACGGAAGTGGAAAGCATAGTGCAACCTAGGAGTTTACTCTCTGTCGGATCCTTCTTTTTTAGCTCCACGTTGTCTATGTATTTACTTCAGTGTTCGTCAGTCTTTGGTCCTGGATGTTTTCAATCATGTTGTGTAATTCAGGGGTTATTCCCTTCCAGGATCCTAACTCTGAATCAGCCCATGTCTAGTCGAATCCAGCTGGTCTGTATGGGTATACTCGGCGTAGGATCAGGCAAAACCGTCGAGTTGCGTACCTTATGCAGGTCCGGGCCTCAGTTGGTTGCCATGTGTCCCTGTCAAGTGGTCAGTCTTTAAACTACCAGTGGTTTGAGCAGACAAAAACCCAGAAGGCGAGCCCTCTATACGGTTGTCATGCATCCGCCCTTGGAGTTTCGTCCTGTGTTTCGGTAGGTGTATGGAGGGTTTAGAAACCGGCAAACCTTCTCTGGCTTACGTATAAAACGTCCGGCAGTAGTAGAAGTTAATTGGGTGTTTCCATCCCCACCATCTCAGTCGTAGGTAATTCAGTGGTTTTGGGTAATAGTGACCAGTGGAGTTACTCCCTTCCAGGATCGTAATGTTTCCAGAGGTATATCATCCCTAGACAGTGAATTTTTTCTAGTCCAGGTAAAAAAAGGTGGATCGGTTGTCCAGGCTAAGTACGGCAGGGTAAGGGATCCCCCCATGGGAAATTATTCCGAGGGATCCAATTCTCCGCCAGACATTATCTGGGCACCCCAGGGATTACACGGCCGACGCGAGTCCTCCAGCCGCAGCGCCATACCCGAAAGCCCCACTTTTCGAGGACTTAACTGCCCCAACCCGCTAGGATCACCCACGCGCTACTGAACATACTGCCAATCCAATTCTAAACTGGGGTAGATAGTCGTCCAGCGCGTTACGTGAGTCTCCCGAGTGTAATGGGGTTGGGAGGGTTGAGCCGATTGGTCTGCCAACAGAACCCCGAGAGGTCCCGAAGGAGTCCGGTCTATCCATATCCTCCTGTCTTCTTGCTTGGTGTATGGAAGGGCGTAATTGCTTAGGATCGTATCGCTGCGGGGAGTCGCCAAGGTCGGGGTCCCCAGAGTAGTTGGAGAAAAAAGGTTCTCGTCCGTTGGGGGTGCTGGTGGGTGTCTCCAAAAAATATTTTTAGAGGGATGGTAGGTTGGTGAGGGTTTTTTGTTTAAATTTGGTCTATTTGTGTACTATTTTATTGTTTCTATCCGTAAAGGGTCCATGGTCATGGTAACTCTTACTTCCAGAAACAAAAAAAAAAATTATATAAATATAAATATTTAATATAATTTTTTTTTTTTTTTTTTTTTTTTTTTTTTTTTTTTTTTTTTTTTATTATTATTATTTTTTTTTTATTTAAGTAATGTGTAAGTAAAAGTAACTAAAGCTAAATATTTTTTTGAGAGTCCGTGGTCATGGTAACTCTATGGTTCTATTTGAAAAACTATTTTTTGTGGTCTTGATGACCCCCTAACTTTTGTATGGGATATGGGGTGTGTAAGGTGCAGGTGCAGTGTCTGTCCGGACGTTCCTCCGCTGTACTGAGAGTCTCAGTGGTGGTCCAGCCGTAGTGGTGGGGGCCTGATCTTCCATTCAGTATTTTTATTCCTGTGTTTTCGGTCCTGCTCTTGACGCGTTGATCCAATGATGCTGGGTTGGTGAGGGTATTGCTTTTTAGCTAGGTGTGTTGTTGGGCCGAATGTCGTGGATGAGTCCAGTCCTTGGGGTATCTGTAGGTGGACTTTGTAGCGGAGCTGGGTTCTATTAGTGGATGGTTTGGGAGGGTATGGGACAGGAAGGAAAGTACAGAGGTCACCTCAACACTCTGTCTCTGCTTCGTGCCGTCCAGAAGGAGTCCGTTCCTATGTCAGCCTTGTGATGGTGTGACAGGGTCTCTGGGTCCCCTGGTATGGTGGGGGTAGGTTGTTTTCTTTGAAGGGTTTATTTGTCTTTGGTTCTTAGTTGATCTTGGGTTGGTGAGATCAGGTTGTCCTGTGTGGTTGGAGTAGGTGGGAGCCTGTAGTGCCATTAGTTGAAGCCTGAACAGGGGTCTCTGTGTGAGGTGAAGTCGGCGTACCAATGATGAGACTGGGCTGCCGGTCAACGCTTTTTATCTGCTGGCCCTTCTGTGCGTTTCTTCTTTCAGTTGTTATGGGAGGTTTGGTGTCTAGAGGGTCCAGGAGTACCACGGTGTGGGATTAGCTGTGGGTCTAGTTTTCAACTGGGGGATTCAGCCTGTGGTTCTATCCAGCAATCCCATGTTTAGATGGTGTTGACTGGGAAGAGAGTATGGAGGTAGGTAGTAACAGAGTTATAACCTGTTCCTACTGATTAACATTCCATACCACCCAGGTCTGGGTATGGGATGGAGATGAAAGTGCAGAGGTCACTTCAACACTCTGCCTCTGCTCCGTTTCCTTAATCCCCCTGGTCAGGGTGTGATGTGGAGGGTTTGCGTCGTCCGAAAGGAGTCCGTTCCTATGTCAGTCTTATAAGGATAGGACAGGGTCTCTGGGTCCCCTGGTATGGTGGGGTAAGCTGTTTTCTTTGAGGGGTTTCTTCGTCTTTGGTTCTTAGTTGATCTTGGGTTGGTGAGATCGGGTTGTCCTTTGTGGTTGGAGTAGGTGGGAGCCTGTAGTGCCGTTAGTTGAAGCCTGAACAGGGGTCTCTGTGTGAGGTGAAGTCGGCGTTCCAATGATGAGACTGGGCTGCCGGTCAACGCTTTTTATCTGTTGGCCCTTCTGTGCGTTTCTTCTTCCAGTTGTTATGGGAGGTTTGGTGTCTAGAGGGTCCAGGAGTCACACGGTGTGGGATAGGCTGTGGGTCTAGTGGTCAACTGGGGGATTCAGCCTGTGGTTCTATCCAGCAATCCATGTTTAGATGGGGTTGACTGGGAAGAGAGTATGGAGCTAAGTAGTAACAGAGTTTTAACCTGTTCCTGCTGATTAACATTCCATACCACCCAGGTCTGGGTATGGGATGGAGATGAAAATGCAGAGGCCACCTTAACACTCTGCCTCTGCTCCGTTCCCTCAATCACCCTGGTCAGGGTATGATGTGGGGGAAGGTTAGGAGGGTTTGTGTTTCCCAAAAGGAGCCCTTCCCTATGTCAATCTTATGAGGATATGACCGGGTCTCTGGGTCCTCTGGTATGGTGGGGGTAAGCTGTGCGACGATCCTATGATGAGACTAGGTTGCCGGTCGAAACTCTTATTCGGCCGGACCCTCTGTGCGTCTCTTTCAAAAAATGTAGAGGGTCTATGAAGATAACTATGCCCCGTCGAAATTGTTTGGGCTTGTATTGTGATGAAGTAGGGGGTCTGAGTAGCCATCAGAGTGCCCAGGGTCATCGCTGTCCTGTAGATCTTCCGTGTGTGTGTCCCTGTGTAAAACTGAAAGTAAGGAGAGAGAAAAGTACAAAGGAAATTGAGTAGCCAAAAGGAGATACCCCCGAAGTCCGTGTGGAACCTGCCTTCCTTACAGCATCACAACGGATCTAGGGGCAGCCCAGCCACGACGCGTTTCTGCCTTACTCGGCTTCATCAGGTGGCAGGGAGGAGAGAAGAAAAGTGCAGAATAAAAGTGCACTTGGTCGTAGTACGGTAAAAAGGCCGTATTTTGGACCAGAAAAAATAGTGTGTGTGTGTGGGTATATGTGTAGTTGAGGCTCGATGGTCTGGAGGTCTATGAAGGTCTGTTGAAGAAAAAATGCCAAAAAGGGCGTTGATTCTCTGGAGGATGGGTTCTGTGATGTGGGGGTACCTAGATTTTAGGGGAGAAATCGCAAGGATTTAAAAACGGCTCGGAGTGGTCCAGATTCGGGGTGTAGCATGAAGCTATTCAGGGGCCTTTTGTTCAAAAAGGAGTAGAGGGATATTCGTGGGGAGTGTGGAGTACCAGCTGGCGGCTTGGTCCAGGTGAGGTGTATCCATGGTGTAGCATGGAGCTGGGGTCTGGTCTTTCAGTTGGAGTAGTCATCTTGGGTGCAGTTCTTTGGTAGAGGTCCAGCTTGTATCTTCTCCAGGTGAAGTGTCTTCAAGAGGTGTTCAGGTAGAATGGTACTGATGCTGAGGGATGTTCCTCTTTTATAGGAATTGAGGGGGTGTGGTTTTGCCAGGTCTCGAATCCTATTGGTGCATGAGGTGTGCATGCGGTGTTCACGTGAGAGACACGACCGTGGCTTGTCCAATGAGATCGCTTGGCTTTTGGGGAGAGGCGTCTAGTAGTCTGTTATGTGATGGGAAGGCCTCCGTCGTTGATTCCTATGGGGAATTGTATAGGAGAAGTAGACACTTTGCTTTTGGGGTGCTGTTTGGGTTGTGGGTGTCCGAGGGGTACCAGGTGAATTTTAAGTAAGACTAGAAGTCCTGGGGGTCAAGAGGAGCCATTCGTGGAGTTCCTGTGATGTGTAGAAGTATGATAGATCCTCCTGTGAAAAGTGTGTGTTTGACCCCTGTGTCTCCATTGACTTGTGTGTTAACGTTGGGAGCGGTCTGCTCTGGTAGGAGGTTTGGGGTTGGAAATACCCAAAGGTGAGGTTCTGTGGGTCCAGGAGAGGTAGAGGGTAGAGTGGACATCTGTGGGTTCCTGTAGAATTTTTAGTTGGGGTTCTGGGTGACCCATAGGTCCGGTTATAGGTCTTTGAATGTGGTTGAGTTCTTTTTTCCTCCGATTTTTGTCGAGTCACGTTTACTCATATGTAGTAAGGTGCGATGTGTAGGGAGAAGTAGTAGTTGTGTTTTTTGGTCTTTTTGTGGTGTTAGAGGGCTTGAACCTTGTTTCTTTGTTGAAGGATAGTTGCAGGTAGGGTTACTAGGGGGGTGTTCCTTATTTCTCGGGTCGAGAATGGTGCTGTTTTTATCTTTTCTAGTTGGCGCTTGTTAGCGGAGTTTTAGCTTTGGTCGCGTTCCTGTCCACTTGGGTTCCCGGATATGCGGTAGATTTGGCTGTTTTGCGGTGTTCAAGTCCACTTGGATTATGGGATGTACGGATCCGAAAAAACTTTTTTATGCTGTTTCCATTGATGTGTGTCCTCCGGAGTAGATGCAACCTGTCCTGTGAGGGATACTTTACCTGGGGGGGGGGGGGGGGGGGTCCGGTGTTGAATATTGATGTTTACTCCTGTGAGAGAGGTTTTTGATCCAGATGGATGATTTTAGGTGGTTCCTTTTTGGTTGTCCCATGTATGTACCTGTGATGTACAGTTGACAGGCATTCCTGGTTCAGGCTTGTAGTGTGGGTGGGTCTCCTATGGGTGGGGGTCTTACCTGAGTTTTTGGTGTGTTTGTGTATGGTGCAGAGGTGTGAGTGGGGTGGACCTATTTTATAATTTTGTTTCTTTTTGCTCCTAGGTTGGAAATACGGTCGTCAGGGTTTCTGTGGGAGGGTATGAGTCTGTTTCCACTGTATCAGGGCGGTGATGTCTTGTTCTTTGGTGAAAAAAAATGGGAGTTGCCTCTTAGTTGAAAAAAATAGAGGTGATGTATATCTGAAGGTCAGGGGCTGGTTGTAGAGTTCTTGGTCTTTTGATGAAAAAAAATCTTGGTTTTGATGGTGTAGAAGGCTTGGGGTAGGTGGTTCTTGAGTTCTTCATCGTTCTAGTTGTATCTCAGGAGAAAAGGTGTGTGTTGGTGGAGGTCTCAGGAGTGATGTCCTTCAGAGATTGGTAGAGTTATTTTAGGTTGTATTAAATCTAATGATTATTTTTAACCTGTTCACCATCAAACCATTTCCCAAAGGAGTATACTGGGCGTAAAATCAACACCCCTAGAAAAAGCCTGATTTGAGATGATCCCGGGTAATTTAAAGGGATAAAAATTCCTTGGCTTGCTGCGTCCAGATCCCCGTCAGGCAATGCAGCGGTGACTGGCTAGTGTTTGGTTGTCTAGTTTTGAGTCGGTTGATCCACTTCCATCTCTGACACGTGGAAGCCGAAGGGGGGAAGGGAGGGGTGTGCACTCCACACATATGCGCGCGGTCCGGGTGGGTCCGGGCGCGGCCGGCTAAGGTTGTAGGCCCCATGGTTGCCCACTTGTAGATTAACCCGTAGGTTGGGTTAAAAGGCTGTCTGTCAGTAGGTTTTAGGGTTAGGTGTAGTTTTTAGAGTGGTTAAGGTTAGGTTTAAGGTTAGGGTAAGGAATAGTTGTTGTTTTTTTAAAGGTTAGGTTTAGGTAAGGGTTTTTTAGAGTGGTTAAGGTTAGGGTTAGGTTTAGGTTTAGGTATAGTTTTTCAGAATGGTTAAGGTTTAAGTTAAGGTAGGTCTGTCAACTCAACTTAGGATCAGGCAAAACCCTTGAGTTGCGTACCTTATGCAGGTCCGGTCCTCGGTTGGTTGCCATGTGTCCATGTCGAGTGGTATGGTCATGATGTCTAGGTCCGCTATGTCAACGGAAGTGGAAAGCATAGTGCAACCTAGGAGTTTACTCTCTGTCGGATCCTTCTTTTTTAGCTCCACGTTGTCTATGTATTTACTTCAGTGTTCGTCAGTCTTTGGTCCTGGATGTTTTCAATCATGTTGTGTAATTCAGGGGTTATTCCCTTCCAGGATCCTAACTCTGAATCAGCCCATGTCTAGTCGAATCCAGCTGGTCTGTATGGGTATACTCGGCGTAGGATCAGGCAAAACCGTCGAGTTGCGTACCTTATGCAGGTCCGGGCCTCAGTTGGTTGCCATGTGTCCCTGTCAAGTGGTCAGTCTTTAAACTACCAGTGGTTTGAGCAGACAAAAACCCAGAAGGCGAGCCCTCTATACGGTTGTCATGCATCCGCCCTTGGAGTTTCGTCCTGTGTTTCGGTAGGTGTATGGAGGGTTTAGAAACCGGCAAACCTTCTCTGGCTTACGTATAAAACGTCCGGCAGTAGTAGAAGTTAATTGGGTGTTTCCATCCCCACCATCTCAGTCGTAGGTAATTCAGTGGTTTTGGGTAATAGTGACCAGTGGAGTTACTCCCTTCCAGGATCGTAATGTTTCCAGAGGTATATCATCCCTAGACAGTGAATTTTTCTAGTCCAGGTAAAAAAAGGTGGATCGGTTGTCCAGGCTAAGTACGGCAGGGTAAGGGATCCCCCCATGGGAAATTATTCCGAGGGATCCAATTCTCCGCCAGACATTATCTGGGCACCCCAGGGATTACACGGCCGACGCGAGTCCTCCAGCCGCAGCGCCATACCCGAAAGCCCCACTTTTCGAGGACTTAACTGCCCCAACCCGCTAGGATCACCCACGCGCTACTGAACATACTGCCAATCCAATTCTAAACTGGGGTAGATAGTCGTCCAGCGCGTTACGTGAGTCTCCCGAGTGTAATGGGGTTGGGAGGGTTGAGCCGATTGGTCTGCCAACAGAACCCGAGAGGTCCCGAAGGAGTCCGGTCTATCCATATCCTCCTGTCTTCTTGCTTGGTGTATGGAAGGGCGTAATTGCTTAGGATCGTATCGCTGCGGGGGAGTCGCCAAGGTCGGGGTCCCCAGAGTAGTTGGAGAAAAAAGGTTCTCGTCCGTTGGGGGTGCTGGTGGGTGTCTCCAAAAAATATTTTTAGAGGGATGGTAGGTTGGTGAGGGTTTTTTGTTTAAATTTGGTCTATTTGTGTACTATTTTATTGTTTCTATCCGTAAAGGGTCCATGGTCATGGTAACTCTTACTTCCAGAAACAAAAAAGAAAAATTATATAAATATAAATATTTAATATAATTTTTTTTTTTTTTTTTTTTTTTTTTTTTTTTTTTATTTTTTTTTTTTTTAAATAATGTGTAAGTAAAAGTAACTAAAGCTAAATATTTTTTTGAGAGTCCGTGGTCATGGTAACTCTATGGTTCTATTTGAAAAACTATTTTTTGTGGTCTTGATGACCCCCTAACTTTTGTATGGGATATGGGGTGTGTAAGGTGCAGGTGCAGTGTCTGTCCGGACGTTCCTCCGCTGTACTGAGAGTCTCAGTGGTGGTCCAGCCGTAGTGGTGGGGGCCTGATCTTCCATTCAGTATTTTTATTCCTGTGTTTTCGGTCCTGCTCTTGACGCGTTGATCCAATGATGCTGGGTTGGTGAGGGTATTGCTTTTTAGCTAGGTGTGTTGTTGGGCCGAATGTCGTGGATGAGTCCAGTCCTTGGGGTATCTGTAGGTGGACTTTGTAGCGGAGCTGGGTTCTATTAGTGGATGGTTTGGGAGGGTATGGGACAGGAAGGAAAGTACAGAGGTCACCTCAACACTCTGTCTCTGCTTCGTGCCGTCCAGAAGGAGTCCGTTCCTATGTCAGCCTTGTGATGGTGTGACAGGGTCTCTGGGTCCCCTGGTATGGTGGGGGTAGGTTGTTTTCTTTGAAGGGTTTATTTGTCTTTGGTTCTTAGTTGATCTTGGGTTGGTGAGATCAGGTTGTCCTGTGTGGTTGGAGTAGGTGGGAGCCTGTAGTGCCATTAGTTGAAGCCTGAACAGGGGTCTCTGTGTGAGGTGAAGTCGGCGTACCAATGATGAGACTGGGCTGCCGGTCAACGCTTTTTATCTGCTGGCCCTTCTGTGCGTTTCTTCTTTCAGTTGTTATGGGAGGTTTGGTGTCTAGAGGGTCCAGGAGTACCACGGTGTGGGATTAGCTGTGGGTCTAGTTTTCAACTGGGGGATTCAGCCTGTGGTTCTATCCAGCAATCCCATGTTTAGATGGTGTTGACTGGGAAGAGAGTATGGAGGTAGGTAGTAACAGAGTTATAACCTGTTCCTACTGATTAACATTCCATACCACCCAGGTCTGGGTATGGGATGGAGATGAAAGTGCAGAGGTCACTTCAACACTCTGCCTCTGCTCCGTTTCCTTAATCCCCCTGGTCAGGGTGTGATGTGGAGGGTTTGCGTCGTCCGAAAGGAGTCCGTTCCTATGTCAGTCTTATAAGGATAGGACAGGGTCTCTGGGTCCCCTGGTATGGTGGGGTAAGCTGTTTTCTTTGAGGGGTTTCTTCGTCTTTGGTTCTTAGTTGATCTTGGGTTGGTGAGATCGGGTTGTCCTTTGTGGTTGGAGTAGGTGGGAGCCTGTAGTGCCGTTAGTTGAAGCCTGAACAGGGGTCTCTGTGTGAGGTGAAGTCGGCGTTCCAATGATGAGACTGGGCTGCCGGTCAACGCTTTTTATCTGTTGGCCCTTCTGTGCGTTTCTTCTTCCAGTTGTTATGGGAGGTTTGGTGTCTAGAGGGTCCAGGAGTCACACGGTGTGGGATAGGCTGTGGGTCTAGTGGTCAACTGGGGGATTCAGCCTGTGGTTCTATCCAGCAATCCATGTTTAGATGGGGTTGACTGGGAAGAGAGTATGGAGCTAAGTAGTAACAGAGTTTTAACCTGTTCCTGCTGATTAACATTCCATACCACCCAGGTCTGGGTATGGGATGGAGATGAAAATGCAGAGGCCACCTTAACACTCTGCCTCTGCTCCGTTCCCTCAATCACCCTGGTCAGGGTATGATGTGGGGGAAGGTTAGGAGGGTTTGTGTTTCCCAAAAGGAGCCCTTCCCTATGTCAATCTTATGAGGATATGACCGGGTCTCTGGGTCCTCTGGTATGGTGGGGGTAAGCTGTGCGACAGGGGTATGATGTGGGGGAAGGTTAGGAGGGTTTGTGTTTCCCAAAGGAGCCCTTCCCTATGTCAATCTTATGGGATATAGATCCTATGATGAGACTAGGTTGCCGGTCGAAACTCTTATTCGGCCGGACCCTCTGTGCGTCTCTTTCAAAAAATGTAGAGGGTCTATGAAGATAACTATGCCCCGTCGAAATTGTTTGGGCTTGTATTGTGATGAAGTAGGGGGTCTGAGTAGCCATCAGAGTGCCCAGGGTCATCGCTGTCCTGTAGATCTTCCGTGTGTGTGTCCCTGTGTAAAACTGAAAGTAAGGAGAGAGAAAAGTACAAAGGAAATTGAGTAGCCAAAAGGAGATACCCCCGAAGTCCGTGTGGAACCTGCCTTCCTTACAGCATCACAACGGATCTAGGGGCAGCCCAGCCACGACGCGTTTCTGCCTTACTCGGCTTCATCAGGTGGCAGGGAGGAGAGAAGAAAAGTGCAGAATAAAAGTGCACTTGGTCGTAGTACGGTAAAAAGGCCGTATTTTGGACCAGAAAAAATAGTGTGTGTGTGTGGGTATATGTGTAGTTGAGGCTCGATGGTCTGGAGGTCTATGAAGGTCTGTTGAAGAAAAAATGCCAAAAAGGGCGTTGATTCTCTGGAGGATGGGTTCTGTGATGTGGGGGTACCTAGATTTTAGGGGAGAAATCGCAAGGATTTAAAAACGGCTCGGAGTGGTCCAGATTCGGGGTGTAGCATGAAGCTATTCAGGGGCCTTTTGTTCAAAAAGGAGTAGAGGGATATTCGTGGGGAGTGTGGAGTACCAGCTGGCGGCTTGGTCCAGGTGAGGTGTATCCATGGTGTAGCATGGAGCTGGGGTCTGGTCTTTCAGTTGGAGTAGTCATCTTGGGTGCAGTTCTTTGGTAGAGGTCCAGCTTGTATCTTCTCCAGGTGAAGTGTCTTCAAGAGGTGTTCAGGTAGAATGGTACTGATGCTGAGGGATGTTCCTCTTTTATAGGAATTGAGGGGGTGTGGTTTTGCCAGGTCTCGAATCCTATTGGTGCATGAGGTGTGCATGCGGTGTTCACGTGAGAGACACGACCGTGGCTTGTCCAATGAGATCGCTTGGCTTTTGGGGAGAGGCGTCTAGTAGTCTGTTATGTGATGGGAAGGCCTCCGTCGTTGATTCCTATGGGGAATTGTATAGGAGAAGTAGACACTTTGCTTTTGGGGTGCTGTTTGGGTTGTGGGTGTCCGAGGGGTACCAGGTGAATTTTAAGTAAGACTAGAAGTCCTGGGGGTCAAGAGGAGCCATTCGTGGAGTTCCTGTGATGTGTAGAAGTATGATAGATCCTCCTGTGAAAAGTGTGTGTTTGACCCCTGTGTCTCCATTGACTTGTGTGTTAACGTTGGGAGCGGTCTGCTCTGGTAGGAGGTTTGGGGTTGGAAATACCCAAAGGTGAGGTTCTGTGGGTCCAGGAGAGGTAGAGGGTAGAGTGGACATCTGTGGGTTCCTGTAGAATTTTTAGTTGGGGTTCTGGGTGACCCATAGGTCCGGTTATAGGTCTTTGAATGTGGTTGAGTTCTTTTTTCCTCCGATTTTTGTCGAGTCACGTTTACTCATATGTAGTAAGGTGCGATGTGTAGGGAGAAGTAGTAGTTGTGTTTTTTGGTCTTTTTGTGGTGTTAGAGGGCTTGAACCTTGTTTCTTTGTTGAAGGATAGTTGCAGGTAGGGTTACTAGGGGGGTGTTCCTTATTTCTCGGGTCGAGAATGGTGCTGTTTTTATCTTTTCTAGTTGGCGCTTGTTAGCGGAGTTTTAGCTTTGGTCGCGTTCCTGTCCACTTGGGTTCCCGGATATGCGGTAGATTTGGCTGTTTTGCGGTGTTCAAGTCCACTTGGATTATGGGATGTACGGATCCGAAAAAACTTTTTTATGCTGTTTCCATTGATGTGTGTCCTCCGGAGTAGATGCAACCTGTCCTGTGAGGGATACTTTACCTGGGGGGGGGGGGGGGTCCGGTGTTGAATATTGATGTTTACTCCTGTGAGAGAGGTTTTTGATCCAGATGGATGATTTTAGGTGGTTCCTTTTTGGTTGTCCCATGTATGTACCTGTGATGTACAGTTGACAGGCATTCCTGGTTCAGGCTTGTAGTGTGGGTGGGTCTCCTATGGGTGGGGGTCTTACCTGAGTTTTTGGTGTGTTTGTGTATGGTGCAGAGGTGTGAGTGGGGTGGACCTATTTTATAATTTTGTTTCTTTTTGCTCCTAGGTTGGAAATACGGTCGTCAGGGTTTCTGTGGGAGGGTATGAGTCTGTTTCCACTGTATCAGGGCGGTGATGTCTTGTTCTTTGGTGAAAAAAAATGGGAGTTGCCTCTTAGTTGAAAAAAATAGAGGTGATGTATATCTGAAGGTCAGGGGCTGGTTGTAGAGTTCTTGGTCTTTTGATGAAAAAAAAATCTTGGTTTTGATGGTGTAGAAGGCTTGGGGTAGGTGGTTCTTGAGTTCTTCATCGTTCTAGTTGTATCTCAGGAGAAAAGGTGTGTGTTGGTGGAGGTCTCAGGAGTGATGTCCTTCAGAGATTGGTAGAGTTATTTTAGGTTGTATTAAATCTAATGATTATTTTTAACCTGTTCACCATCAAACCATTTCCCAAAGGAGTATACTGGGCGTAAAATCAACACCCCTAGAAAAAGCCTGATTTGAGATGATCCCGGGTAATTTAAAGGGATAAAAATTCCTTGGCTTGCTGCGTCCAGATCCCCGTCAGGCAATGCAGCGGTGACTGGCTAGTGTTTGGTTGTCTAGTTTTGAGTCGGTTGATCCACTTCCATCTCTGACACGTGGAAGCCGAAGGGGGAAGGGAGGGGTGTGCACTCCACACATATGCGCGCGGTCCGGGTGGGTCCGGGCGCGGCCGGCCAAGGTTGTAGGCCCCATGGTTGCCCACTTGTAGATTAACCCGTTGGTTGGGTTAAAAGGCTGTCTGTCAGTAGGTTTTAGGGTTAGGTATAGTTTTTAGAGTGGTTAAGGTTAGGTTTAAGGTTAGGGTAAGGAATAGTTTTTTTAAAGGTTAGGTTTAGGTAAGGGTTTTTAGAGTGGTTAAGGTTAGGGTTAGGTTTAGGTTTAGGTATAGTTTTTCAGAATGGTTAAGGTTTAAGTTAAGGTAGGTCTGTCAACTCAACTTAGGATCAGGCAAAACCCTTGAGTTGCGTACCTTATGCAGGTCCGGTCCTCGGTTGGTTGCCATGTGTCCATGTCGAGTGGTATGGTCATGATGTCTAGGTCCGCTATGTCAACGGAAGTGGAAAGCATAGTGCAACCTAGGAGTTTACTCTCTGTCGGATCCTTCTTTTTTAGCTCCACGTTGTCTATGTATTTACTTCAGTGTTCGTCAGTCTTTGGTCCTGGATGTTTTCAATCATGTTGTGTAATTCAGGGGTTATTCCCTTCCAGGATCCTAACTCTGAATCAGCCCATGTCTAGTCGAATCCAGCTGGTCTGTATGGGTATACTCGGCGTAGGATCAGGCAAAACCGTCGAGTTGCGTACCTTATGCAGGTCCGGGCCTCAGTTGGTTGCCATGTGTCCCTGTCAAGTGGTCAGTCTTTAAACTACCAGTGGTTTGAGCAGACAAAAACCCAGAAGGCGAGCCCTCTATACGGTTGTCATGCATCCGCCCTTGGAGTTTCGTCCTGTGTTTCGGTAGGTGTATGGAGGGTTTAGAAACCGGCAAACCTTCTCTGGCTTACGTATAAAACGTCCGGCAGTAGTAGAAGTTAATTGGGTGTTTCCATCCCCACCATCTCAGTCGTAGGTAATTCAGTGGTTTTGGGTAATAGTGACCAGTGGAGTTACTCCCTTCCAGGATCGTAATGTTTCCAGAGGTATATCATCCCTAGACAGTGAATTTTTTCTAGTCCAGGTAAAAAAAGGTGGATCGGTTGTCCAGGCTAAGTACGGCAGGGTAAGGGATCCCCCATGGGAAATTATTCCGAGGGATCCAATTCTCCGCCAGACATTATCTGGGCACCCCAGGGATTACACGGCCGGCGCGAGTCCTCCAGCCGCAGCGCCATACCCGAAAGCCCCACTTTTCGAGGACTTAACTGCCCCAACCCGCTAGGATCACCCACGCGCTACTGAACATACTGCCAATCCAATTCTAAACTGGGGTAGATAGTCGTCCAGCGCGTTACGTGAGTCTCCCGAGTGTAATGGGGTTGGGAGGGTTGAGCCGATTGGTCTGCCAACAGAACCCCGAGAGGTCCCGAAGGAGTCCGGTCTATCCATATCCTCCTGTCTTCTTGCTTGGTGTATGGAAGGGCGTAATTGCTTAGGATCGTATCGCTGCGGGGGAGTCGCCAAGGTCGGGGTCCCCAGAGTAGTTGGAGAAAAAAGGTTCTCGTCCGTTGGGGGTGCTGGTGGGTGTCTCCAAAAAATATTTTTAGAGGGATGGTAGGTTGGTGAGGGTTTTTTGTTTAAATTTGGTCTATTTGTGTACTATTTTATTGTTTCTATCCGTAAAGGGTCCATGGTCATGGTAACTCTTACTTCCAGAAACAAAAAAAAAAATTATATAAATATAAATATTTAATATAATTTTTTTTTTTTTTTTTTTTTTTTTTTATTTTTTTTTTTTTTTTATATATAATGTGTAGGTAAAAGTAACTAAAGCTAAATATTTTTTGAGAGTCCGTGGTCATGGTAACTCTATGGTTCTATTTGAAAAACTATTTTTTGTGGTCTTGATGACCCCCTAACTTTTGTATGGGATATGGGGTGTGTAAGGTGCAGGTGCAGTGTCTGTCCGGACGTTCCTCCGCTGTACTGAGAGTCTCAGTGGTGGTCCAGCCGTAGTGGTGGGGGCCTGATCTTCCATTCAGTATTTTTATTCCTGTGTTTTCGGTCCTGCTCTTGACGCGTTGATCCAATGATGCTGGGTTGGTGAGGGTATTGCTTTTTAGCTAGGTGTGTTGTTGGGCCGAATGTCGTGGATGAGTCCAGTCCTTGGGGTATCTGTAGGTGGACTTTGTAGCGGAGCTGGGTTCTATTAGTGGATGGTTTGGGAGGGTATGGGACAGGAAGGAAAGTACAGAGGTCACCTCAACACTCTGTCTCTGCTTCGTGCCGTCCAGAAGGAGTCCGTTCCTATGTCAGCCTTGTGATGGTGTGACAGGGTCTCTGGGTCCCCTGGTATGGTGGGGGTAGGTTGTTTTCTTTGAAGGGTTTATTTGTCTTTGGTTCTTAGTTGATCTTGGGTTGGTGAGATCAGGTTGTCCTGTGTGGTTGGAGTAGGTGGGAGCCTGTAGTGCCATTAGTTGAAGCCTGAACAGGGGTCTCTGTGTGAGGTGAAGTCGGCGTACCAATGATGAGACTGGGCTGCCGGTCAACGCTTTTTATCTGCTGGCCCTTCTGTGCGTTTCTTCTTTCAGTTGTTATGGGAGGTTTGGTGTCTAGAGGGTCCAGGAGTACCACGGTGTGGGATTAGCTGTGGGTCTAGTTTTCAACTGGGGGATTCAGCCTGTGGTTCTATCCAGCAATCCCATGTTTAGATGGTGTTGACTGGGAAGAGAGTATGGAGGTAGGTAGTAACAGAGTTATAACCTGTTCCTACTGATTAACATTCCATACCACCCAGGTCTGGGTATGGGATGGAGATGAAAGTGCAGAGGTCACTTCAACACTCTGCCTCTGCTCCGTTTCCTTAATCCCCCTGGTCAGGGTGTGATGTGGAGGGTTTGCGTCGTCCGAAAGGAGTCCGTTCCTATGTCAGTCTTATAAGGATAGGACAGGGTCTCTGGGTCCCCTGGTATGGTGGGGTAAGCTGTTTTCTTTGAGGGTTTCTTCGTCTTTGGTTCTTAGTTGATCTTGGGTTGGTGAGATCGGGTTGTCCTTTGTGGTTGGAGTAGGTGGGAGCCTGTAGTGCCGTTAGTTGAAGCCTGAACAGGGGTCTCTGTGTGAGGTGAAGTCGGCGTTCCAATGATGAGACTGGGCTGCCGGTCAACGCTTTTTATCTGTTGGCCCTTCTGTGCGTTTCTTCTTCCAGTTGTTATGGGAGGTTTGGTGTCTAGAGGGTCCAGGAGTCACACGGTGTGGGATAGGCTGTGGGTCTAGTGGTCAACTGGGGGATTCAGCCTGTGGTTCTATCCAGCAATCCATGTTTAGATGGGGTTGACTGGGAAGAGAGTATGGAGCTAAGTAGTAACAGAGTTTTAACCTGTTCCTGCTGATTAACATTCCATACCACCCAGGTCTGGGTATGGGATGGAGATGAAAATGCAGAGGCCACCTTAACACTCTGCCTCTGCTCCGTTCCCTCAATCACCCTGGTCAGGGTATGATGTGGGGGAAGGTTAGGAGGGTTTGTGTTTCCCCAAAGGAGCCCTTCCCTATGTCAATCTTATGAGGATATGACCGGGTCTCTGGGTCCTCTGGTATGGTGGGGGTAAGCTGTGCGACGATCCTATGATGAGACTAGGTTGCCGGTCGAAACTCTTATTCGGCCGGACCCTCTGTGCGTCTCTTTCAAAAAATGTAGAGGGTCTATGAAGATAACTATGCCCCGTCGAAATTGTTTGGGCTTGTATTGTGATGAAGTAGGGGGTCTGAGTAGCCATCAGAGTGCCCAGGGTCATCGCTGTCCTGTAGATCTTCCGTGTGTGTGTCCCTGTGTAAAACTGAAAGTAAGGGAGAGAAAAGTACAAAGGAAATTGAGTAGCCAAAAGGAGATACCCCCGAAGTCCGTGTGGAACCTGCCTTCCTTACAGCATCACAACGGATCTAGGGGCAGCCCAGCCACGACGCGTTTCTGCCTTACTCGGCTTCATCAGGTGGCAGGGAGGGAGAAGAAAAGTGCAGAATAAAAGTGCACTTGGTCGTAGTACGGTAAAAGGCCGTATTTTGGACCAGAAAAAATAGTGTGTGTGTGTGGGTATATGTGTAGTTGAGGCTCGATGGTCTGGAGGTCTATGAAGGTCTGTTGAAGAAAAAAATGCCAAAAAGGGCGTTGATTCTCTGGAGGATGGGTTCTGTGATGTGGGGGTACCTAGATTTTAGGGGAGAAATCGCAAGGATTTAAAAACGGCTCGGAGTGGTCCAGATTCGGGGTGTAGCATGAAGCTCAACATTCAGGGGCCTTTTGTTCAAAAAGGAGTAGAGGGATATTCGTGGGGAATGTGGAGTACCAGCTGGCGGCTTGGTCCAGGTGAGGTGTATCCATGGTGTAGCATGGAGCTGGGGTCTGGTCTTTCAGTTGGAGTAGTCATCTTGGGTGCAGTTCTTTGGTAGAGGTCCAGCTTGTATCTTCTCCAGGTGAAGTGTCTTCAAGAGGTGTTCAGGTAGAATGGTACTGATGCTGAGGGATGTTCCTCTTTTATAGGAATTGAGGGGGTGTGGTTTTGCCAGGTCTCGAATCCTATTGGTGCATGAGGTGTGCATGCGGTGTTCACGTGGGAGACACGACCGTGGCTTGTCCAATGAGATCGCTTGGCTTTTGGGGGAGGCGTCTAGTAGTCTGTTATGTGATGGGAAGGCCTCCGTCGTTGATTCCTATGGGGAATTGTATAGGAGAAGTAGACACTTTGCTTTTGGGGTGCTGTTTGGGTTGTGGGTGTTAGGGGTACCAGGTGAATTTTAAGTAAGACTAGAAGTCCTGGGGGTCAAGAGGAGCCATACGTGGAGTTCCTGTGATGTGTAGAAGTATGATAGATCCTCCTGTGAAAAGTGTGTGTTTGACCCCTGTGTCTCCATTGACTTGTGTGTTAACGTTGGGAGCGGTCTGCTCTGGTAGGAGGTTTGGGGTTGGAAATACCCAAAGGTGAGGTTCTGTGGGTCCAGGAGAGGTAGAGGGTAGAGTGGACATCTGTGGGTTCCTGTAGAATTTTTAGTTGGGGTTCTGGGTGACCCATAGGTCCGGTTATAGGTCTTTGAATGTGGTTGAGTTTTTTTCCTCCGATTTTTGTAGAGTCACGTTTACTCATATGTAGTAAGGTGTTAGGGAGAAGTAGTAGTTGTGTTTTTTGGTCTTTTAGGGTGGTGTTAGAGGGCTTGAACCTTGTTTCTTTGTTGAAGGATAGTTGCAGGTAGGGTTACTAGGGGGTGTTCCTTATTTCTCGGGTCGAGAATGGTGCTGTTTTTATCTTTTCTAGTTGGCGCTTGTTAGCGGAGTTTTAGCTTTGGTCGCGTTCCTGTCCACTTGGGTTCCCGGATATGGGGTAGATTTGGCTGTTTTGGGTGTTCAAGTCCACTTGGATTATGGGATGTACGGATCCGAAAAAACTTTTTTATGCTGTTTCCATTGATGTGTGTCCTCCGGGGTTGATGCAACCTGTCCTGTTAGGGATACTTTAGGGGGGGGGTCCGGTGTTGAGGGTTGATGTTTACTCCTGGGAGGGTTTTGATCCAGATGGATGATTTTAGGTGGTTCCTTTTTGGTTGTCCCATGTATGTACCTGTGATTACAGTTGACAGGCATTCCTGGTTCAGGCTTGTAGTGTGGGTGGGTCTTATGGGTGGGGGTCTTACCTGAGTTTTTGGTGTGTTTGTGTATGGTGCAGAGGTGTGAGTGGGTTGGGTTAGGGTTAGGGTTTGTTTCTTTAGGCTTAGGTTGGTTAGGGTTAGGGTTTCTGTTAGGGTTAGGAGTCTGTTTCCACTGTTAGGGCGGTGATGTCTTGTTCTTTGGTTAGGGTTAGGGGGGTTGCCTCTTAGGGTTGAAAAGGGTTAGGGTTAGGGTTATGTTAGGGTTGAAGGTTAGGGGTTGGTTGTAGGGGTTGGGTTTTGTTGGGTTGGTTTTATGGTTAGGGTTAGGGTTAGGGTGGTTCTTGGGTTAGGGTTAGGGTTAGGGTTAGGGTTAGGGTGGTGTTGGTGGGGTTAGGAGTGGTTAGAGTTAGGGTTAGGGTTATTTTAGGTTAGGGTATTAAATTAAGGGTTATTTTTAACCTGTTACCATCAAACCATTTAGGGTTAGGGTTAGGGTTAGGGTTAGAAAAGGGATTTAGGGATGTTAGGGTTAGGGTTAGGGATTAGGGTCCTTGGCTTGCTAGGGTTAGATAGGGTTAGGGTTAGGGTTAGGGGTTAGCGGTTAGGGTTAGGGTTTGGTTAGGGTTAGGGTTAGTTTTAGTCGGTTAGGGTTCCAGGGTTAGGGTTAGGGTTAGGGGTTAGGGTTAGGGTTAGGGTTAGGGTTAGGGTTAGGGTTAGGGTTAGGGTTAGGGTTAGGGTTAGGGTTATGGTTGGGTTG
>NC_088240.1:46359439-46361939 GCF_036934945.1 Oncorhynchus masou masou | reverse complement strand
GGTTAGGGTTAGGGTTAGGGTTAGGGGTTAGGGTTAGGGTTAGGGTTAGGGTTAGGGTTAGGGTTAGGGTTAGGGTTAGGGTTAGGGTTAGGGTTAGGGTTAGGGTTAGGGTTAGGGTTAGGGTTAGGGTTAGGGTTAGGGTTAGGGTTAGGGTTAGGGTTAGGGTTAGGGTTAGGGTTAGGGTTAGGGTTAGGGTTAGGGTTAGGGTTAGGGTTAGGGTTAGGGTTAGGGTTAGGGTTAGGGTTAGGGTTAGGGTTAGGGTTAGGGTTAGGGTTAGGGTTAGGGTTAGGGTTAGGGTTAGGGTTAGGGTTAGGGTTAGGGTTAGGGTTAGGGTTAGGGTTAGGGTTAGGGTTAGGGTTAGGGTTAGGGTTAGGGTTAGGGTTAGGGTTAGGGTTAGGGTTAGGGTTAGGGTTAGGGTTAGGGTTAGGGTTAGGGTTAGGGTTAGGGTTAGGGTTAGGGTTAGGGTTAGGGTTAGGGTTAGGGTTAGGGTTAGGGTTAGGGTTAGGGTTAGGGTTAGGGTTAGGGTTAGGGTTAGGGTTAGGGTTAGGGTTAGGGTTAGGGTTAGGGTTAGGGTTAGGGTTAGGGTTAGGGTTAGGGTTAGGGTTAGGGTTAGGGTTAGGGTTAGGGTTAGGGTTAGGGTTAGGGTTAGGGTTAGGGTTAGGGTTAGGGTTAGGGTTAGGGTTAGGGTTAGGGTTAGGGTTAGGGTTAGGGTTAGGGTTAGGGTTAGGGTTAGGGTTAGGGTTAGGGTTAGGGTTAGGGTTAGGGTTAGGGTTAGGGTTAGGGTTAGGGTTAGGGTTAGGGTTAGGGTTAGGGTTAGGGTTAGGGTTAGGGTTAGGGTTAGGGTTAGGGTTAGGGTTAGGGTTAGGGTTAGGGTTAGGGTTAGGGTTAGGGTTAGGGTTAGGGTTAGGGTTAGGGTTAGGGTTAGGGTTAGGGTTAGGGTTAGGGTTAGGGTTAGGGTTAGGGTTAGGGTTAGGGTTAGGGTTAGGGTTAGGGTTAGGGTTAGGGTTAGGGTTAGGGTTAGGGTTAGGGTTAGGGTTAGGGTTAGGGTTAGGGTTAGGGTTAGGGTTAGGGTTAGGGTTAGGGTTAGGGTTAGGGTTAGGGTTAGGGTTAGGGTTAGGGTTAGGGTTAGGGTTAGGGTTAGGGTTAGGGTTAGGGTTAGGGTTAGGGTTAGGGTTAGGGTTAGGGTTAGGGTTAGGGTTAGGGTTAGGGTTAGGGTTAGGGTTAGGGTTAGGGTTAGGGTTAGGGTTAGGGTTAGGGTTAGGGTTAGGGTTAGGGTTAGGGTTAGGGTTAGGGTTAGGGTTAGGGTTAGGGTTAGGGTTAGGGTTAGGGTTAGGGTTAGGGTTAGGGTTAGGGTTAGGGTTAGGGTTAGGGTTAGGGTTAGGGTTAGGGTTAGGGTTAGGGTTAGGGTTAGGGTTAGGGTTAGGGTTAGGGTTAGGGTTAGGGTTAGGGTTAGGGTTAGGGTTAGGGTTAGGGTTAGGGTTAGGGTTAGGGTTAGGGTTAGGGTTAGGGTTAGGGTTAGGGTTAGGGTTAGGGTTAGGGTTAGGGTTAGGGTTAGGGTTAGGGTTAGGGTTAGGGTTAGGGTTAGGGTTAGGGTTAGGGTTAGGGTTAGGGTTAGGGTTAGGGTTAGGGTTAGGGTTAGGGTTAGGGTTAGGGTTAGGGTTAGGGTTAGGGTTAGGGTTAGGGTTAGGGTTAGGGTTAGGGTTAGGGTTAGGGTTAGGGTTAGGGTTAGGGTTAGGGTTAGGGTTAGGGTTAGGGTTAGGGTTAGGGTTAGGGTTAGGGTTAGGGTTAGGGTTAGGGTTAGGGTTAGGGTTAGGGTTAGGGTTAGGGTTAGGGTTAGGGTTAGGGTTAGGGTTAGGGTTAGGGTTAGGGTTAGGGTTAGGGTTAGGGTTAGGGTTAGGGTTAGGGTTAGGGTTAGGGTTAGGGTTAGGGTTAGGGTTAGGGTTAGGGTTAGGGTTAGGGTTAGGGTTAGGGTTAGGGTTAGGGTTAGGGTTAGGGTTAGGGTTAGGGTTAGGGTTAGGGTTAGGGTTAGGGTTAGGGTTAGGGTTAGGGTTAGGGTTAGGGTTAGGGTTAGGGTTAGGGTTAGGGTTAGGGTTAGGGTTAGGGTTAGGGTTAGGGTTAGGGTTAGGGTTAGGGTTAGGGTTAGGGTTAGGGTTAGGGTTAGGGTTAGGGTTAGGGTTAGGGTTAGGGTTAGGGTTAGGGTTAGGGTTAGGGTTGGGGTTAATTAAAATTAAAATTAAAATTAAAAAATTAAAATTAAAAATTAAAATTAAAATTAAAATTAAAATTAAAATTAAAATTAAAATTAAAGATTAAAATTAAAAATTAAAATTAAAAAAATTAAAATTAAAAAATTAAAAAAATTAAAATTAAAAAATTAAAATTAAAATTAAAATTAAAATTAAAATTAAAATTAAAGTTAAAATTAAAATTAAAAAATTAAAAATTAAAATTAAAATTAAAATTAAAGGTGGAATTAGAATTAAGAATTAAAGTTAAAGTT